>NC_045732.1:69310431-69354701 GCF_009834535.1 Camelus ferus | reverse complement strand
TAAAATATGGAAACATATGTATATACAAAAATTTGTACACAAACATTCATTGAAGCATTATTTTAATAGCCAAAAAGTGGAAACAACCCAAATATCCATGAATTGATGAGTGGATAAACAAAATGGCCATACAATGGAATATTATTTAGCCACAAAAATGAAGTACTGGTATATGTTACATCAATGAACCTTGAAGCCATTATGCTAAATGAAAGAAGAAAGACACAAAAAGTCACATATTGCATGATTCCTTTTATATGAACTGTTCAGAATAGGTAAATTCATAGAGACTGAAAGCAGATGGGCAGTTGCCAGGGGCTAGGGGAAGGGGGAAAAGGGAAGTGACTGCTTAGCGGCATGGGTTTCCTTTGGGTATTATCAGAATGCTCTGGAATTAGATAGTAATGATGGTTGCACATCATTTTGAATGTACTCAAATTCACTGGATTGTACACTTTAATATGATTAAAATGGAGAATTTTATGTTGTGTGAGTTTTACTTCAAATGGAAAGATTCAGATAATCCTTATAGTTTTACAGTCAAGATGAAATTTTATCAGGAATCTTACAAAATACAGAGAAGGTAGACCATCAGTCACAAAGTATGTGAATAATCTGAGACAGAGGCTGGCATTCTACAGTACAGAGGCCAAATCTGGCCAATCTAAAATATTTGTTACATGGCTCTTTACAAATAAGATTGTTGCCCCTGATCTACAGTGATGACAAACAATAATCCCTCATGTTTATGGAGTGCATTTCAGTGTACAAGGTATATCCATTTTCTCCCAGCTGACTTTCAAAACAACATTGTGAGGTAGATGAGGAATTATTTCTCTTTAGAGAGGGGGAAACTGAGGCTTGGGGAGGTTAAGCTACTCACATCTTTGCTCTGTCAATTGATAGAACTCAGATGGCCTGAAAGTAATTCAGTGTTCTATTCCTGCAGCCTGCTGCCTTCTCTGAACACTTTGGAAGAATAACTAAAGGCTCTGTGAAAATACAATACAATTTAGACTTGACAGATCAACCCAAGGTTGAGGAAAAGGCCAACAGAGCTTTGGCTAACTATTGTTGCAATCTCTCTCTCTCTCTGCTTTATATCTCCTCTGGCAATGGTTATATATTTTTCTAAATGAAATGCCACCCATATTGAAGGGATCAGGAACTGTCAGGCCAAAATCTTTCAAGTGTCATAGAGTTGGACAGTTTGCTATATTTCAAGCACATCAGGTCAAGCAATATAATAAAAATTGACTCCTTTGTGATATGTCCCTTTATAGGACCTGTGACATTCACTCCTTCCCTTAATGTCCTGTATCTTACCTGCCGCTTCTGCTATCTTCTAGACAGCATATCATGCAGTTGTTCCTCTGTCTTTCCACCAATTCACCAAGAGTCATACCCAAGCCTGAAGTAGCTCTGCAATATGTTGGGGAGAAGGGCGGGTGACAATGGATACGGTTATTTATTAACAGGCCCTTGGCACCTGAATAGCCAATCAGCAGCTTCAAAGATGGGCTCCATACTTTGAGGTTACTGTTTTCTCCCTCAACCCTTTATCCCACATGTGCTCAGCTTAGTACAATTCCATGCACCGCTCATATACGATCTGTAATCTTCTCTGGTCAATTCTGGATGATGGTTTCATACAGAGGGGAAAGGAGCACTGCATGCACTGCTGATTCAGGTGCTCAAGGACTGTGAAGTAAATGGCTGCCCCTACTGGAGTCACTGTAATAGCATTGTGGGGGATTTATAATTATATCCCTCCATACAAGTCAGTTAATTAATCAGCCCTTCCCACACGCTTCCATTACATTCCTCTCACTAGGTAGGCCATTTTAGTCACAGCATGTAGCTCCTCTGTTCAATTCTCTTCCTGCCCTCTTCTTGGGGCTCCTTTGCACTGAGGGACCAGCATAACCTCTCTCCAAGTGCTTTTTTTAAAAATTCCAGGCCCTTCCCTTTTGGGAGGCCCTTGTATAGATGCCAGATTACTGGTTAAGGCCTGTGTTTTGAATTTAATCTACTTGGCCAAACTCCCCTGATTTTTTAGAAGCAACTCCAATTCCCCCACCCAACGTTGTCAGTTGTATCCATGGCCTAGATGGTATTTAATATTTGTGTACTCATTAAGGGAAATAATTTTAAATTCTTTCATCACTTTTCCTCACTTTCACTGCTGGACCCTGATCTCCTTGCCTGTAACACCTGGATTCTAAATATCCTTTGGGGACAAATTATATTAGTAGACCCCTTCTTCCACCTGGGCAGTCCCAATGCCTTGGACTTTTTGTTTTCTTCTTTCTCATACAAAGATGTTCTATTGTCAGCATCACTAGTACATCTGGTAGTCCATCACATTTAGACAGAGTGCTGTCGAAGTAGCAGAATTAGTGACAGCTTTCAGTTTTGTATTGCTCACGGGAATCTTGGTTTCTATATATAACTATCCTGTAACAGGCTAGTGATCTTTTAAAAATGTAAACCAAATATATCACTCTTCTCCTGAAAACCCTTCAGCGACTTTCTGTTGTCCTTTGAATAAAATCCAAACATCTCTGTGTTGCTTACAAAACTCTACACGACCTGGGCTCTGCTCACCTCTCTGATCTCATCTGGCACCCTCTTTCCAGCACTCATCAATTCTTCAGCCCCACAGAACTTCTTCCTGTTCCTTTAACTATAAGCCTGTTTCTGCCTCAGGAACTTTACACTTGCCATTCTGTCTGCCTGATACACTCTTTCCCCAGATCCTTGAATAGCTAGCTCTTTCTCATCATTCAGCTATCAAATCAAATGCCACTCTCTCAAAAAGGCTTTCCCTGACCACCCAAACAAAAAAAAAAAATCCTTTTTCTTCACATCATTTACTTTTTTTTCAGGTCACTTACTTTCATGTCACTCTACTTCATTTTCTCCACAATTTGGAAATTGTTTTAATTGCCTCTGTGCTTATCATTTGTCTCTGCTGTGGTAGAATGTCTGTTCCATGAAAGGGAGGCCTTGTGTGTCTTGCTCACTCCTATGTCCCAGTGCTAGGCACAAATATTTGTTGACAAATGAATGACTGGATGGCATAAGGTATTAGTTCATAGCTCTCTGTCATCTTTGTTAAATGACCCTTGATGATTTTCTGTCATATATCTTTCAAGACTACAGTTTTCAAAATATAATAGTTCCTTGATGCTTGGCTAACTGACTTCGGAGAATTCATTTATTTGAGCATTTACTGAGGGTTAGGCACTATGCTAATCTCTGGCTATATAAAGGTAAATAAGACTATAGACTCTCCATCAGGGATCTCATAGTCTAGGGGGGAAAATGGATATACAAATGATTGTAGTACAGTGGGGTAAATAGTATGATGGAAGTTTGAATTAAGTGTTGTGGCAACACTAAAGAGAAAGGGTCCATCTCTTTGGTGCTGGAGTAGGGATGGAGGTGGTTTAAGGCTGTAATCTCAGAGGATGTAATGTCTTAGCTGGATCTTAAAGAATGGATGAGTTCGTTTGGGGAATGAGGACGGACAGGAAGTACATTCTAGCATGTATGGAATATGGGAAAGAGAAAGAGCATTGTCTATTTGGGAGATGGCAAGTTGAAAGCTGTTACTGTAGCACAGGGTGATTGTGGGAGATGGAGCTGGAAAAGAAGGCAGAAATCTGTTGAGTTGAAAGTAGTTTTCATCTCAACAGGAGTGGTAGCACCTATATGGTGCTCCCTATATACACTTTATCCCTTAAAAAAAAGTAAATAAAATTGCCACCTGAGGTTCAACTAGTAAAATTCACATGTAAGGCACATGATTAGATATCTGGAAACCAACCAGGAAATTATGTAAACATGTGACTGGAAATTTGGGGAATTCTCAAAACTTTGCTCAAGGTGATGTAAGACAAATCTTAAGGAAGTAGAGCTGGAAGTCAATTGTAATTTTGGTAAGTTGAAACAAAATTAATTGTATTATACACTGCTTGGAGTGAATAGAAAGTATTTGGCCAGCTAGAAGCAAAGAAATGACTGTTACCAGCCAGCTCCTTCCAAGAGAATGATCTTGGCCAAGTGAAGCTAGCGTTATGGGTTCTTTGGCAAGGCTGGCCCTGTAGTTGATGAGAGTGCTTCAAGTTGTGTAATCTGAGAGACCATTCTTATGATCAACTAACTCTCCTTTTTCTGATTTTATGCTCACCAAGCAGTCTTTTGATAATTTATTTGGCTCCCCACACAACTTGCCACAGGGAAAAAATACACTGATCTGCCTACTCAAGCATTTTGGCTTGTTAAACAGTTGCATTTCTCACTGTAAATTAATAAATTGGTATCCCAGTATATATATATATAAAATCAGAATGCCAATACATTTTTGGAGGATAGAGATATAAATACAAACATTATTACAGTCTTTATATATCAAAAAGGCATCTGAGCCTGCTTAAATTGACTTTACCTTATTGAATTCACTCAATCCGGACTCTGGTTTTTAGCCTTGCAGGAAACTAATTTTGTCTCTACACTGAGAGTCCAGCTATCTCCTGCAAGATTTCTGGAAGCAACCAACTGTCATTCCCCAGGTAACAGAACCCTATGTCCTACACTCCAAAATTTACTGAGGGGATAAGTGTTCAGTCTTCTGTGTTGGTTTTCAAATGTGCCATTCATGCTGGAGAAGTTCAATCTGAGAGAATGAATATTGCTATAAAAAGGTATGTGGACAGAGAACTTTCTTGTTTCATTTTGTTTTTTCTTCCTTTCAGTTCGCAACATCAGACCCTGAGAAAAGGATTTGGTTACAGGTGGTTTATCTGGGAGGTGATCCCAGCAAGCACAAGAAGGAAATAGGGAAAGTGAGACAAAGAAGACAAACTAATATTGAGGATGTTAATGAGCAAGTTCTTCTACGGGCAGCTGGGACTCAGGGCTGCTGGGGACTCTCTGAGAAACTGTGTGGAAATTGTCTCACAATCATCTCACTGGAGGACACAGAGTCTGTGATATTTATCCATAGCTTCCATTCCCATTGATTGAAGTTTAGCCTCAGTGGTGTTAACTATCCTGGACTTCCAGCCAGGGGTGCACCTGGTTGAGGCAGATCAAGCTTCTACTGTGTCCGAAAAAGCCTCAGACAGAAGAAGAAAGACAATCCACTTGAGATGGATGACTGTCAGGATGCTGGAAACTATGGCTGTAGATGAAATCAGGTGGGCTAGGGGAATAAGGGAGGTGGCATCAGCAGAATTTTGTATATTATTGGAAACAAATATGACAGACCTTGAGACCCCAAATGGATACATGAGCAAAGGATATGAACTGGCAAATTGTCAACAAAAATATAAAGGGCCGACAATTACATTTTTAAGTATTTAACCTTGGGAGTAATCAATGAACTGCAAGTATAAATGAGATGCTATCATTTTTGCCTATGAAATTATGAAAGACTTATTTTTTCAATTAAAAAACCATGTATTGATGGGATAGACTCTCACTGTAGGTAGAATTGTAAATCGGTGAAACCTTTCTGAAAGCAATTTTTCAATATGTCTGAAGAGCTTTCACAATTTTTATGCCTTTCCACTGAGGAATTCCTGATAAAAGATAGGGATATTGATCTCAGGGTTATTTATAACATGAAATGTCCAATAATAGAGGAATGGTTGCAATGATTTTGGCATAGTCATATAACAAAAAATGGCAAGTCATAGAATCATGTTTTCAAATACTCAGTGACAATGAAAATGCACATAATATACTAAGTTAAAAAGTATAACCAAGAACTAGACATACAGTATGATCCTGATGATTTTTTTTCAATTCAGAGATGACATATGTTCTAAGACATTGGTTTATTAATGGCTTTGGGGAAAAGAAACACTACCACTAATAGACCCAAATTTTATTCTGCTGACAGTAATATACATATATCCATACAATTTATACCACTTTCTTCCTCAGGAACACCACCAAAAGTAGAGTCTAAGCTTTCTTCATGTTCCAGAGTCTAAAGAATCTTCTGAATTACTTTTGGCCAATGGCAGTGATGCAACATATTGTGTTGGCAAGATCATATCAAAGCATGTAGAAGAATCTTGGGAGTTCCTCCACATTTTCTGTTTGATTAAACTCATAGTTTCTTTTTTTCTTTCTTTTGTCTATTTTTTTGTTCAATTCAATTACGTTAGCTGAAATCAATCAGACTTTTTCTTGAAAGTCACTCAGAAGCTTTTGACAGATAGATGTTGGGTGCCTGAGTAATAGTCCCTCACAATGCATGCAACGGTCACACCAACCTTTCCTAGCTTTGAAAATTTTATGACCTATTCCAAGAGACTTGGCAATTTCTACTGCCTTTAATTGCATTGTCTGGTGTATGACAGGCAATCTTCTACAGACACAATAATTTTTCATTTCAATGATGCATCATAGTGTAATTTTTAGAAGACATTTTAAGTGACAATTAGGGAGAAAGCCAAATTTAAGTTAAAAATTTAACCACCAGTGGTGCGACCAAGGCAAATAACTCAACTGAAGTGACAACCAGATGAACAGATACCCTCTACACCTGGCTAAGTCTGCGCACATGAGCAATGATAACAACATCACAGTGGATTCCTCTGCCTGGCCACGTGCAAGTCACTTTTAACATCCATTAGAAGATGCACCCTGATTTCAAAAATGAAGAATACGTGTCTCAGGATGCAGGAAATATGGTTTGAAATATGTACACATTGTGTCTATAAACATGCACACACATGGAAAAAAGACAAAAAGGAAATGTGCCAAAATACTTACAGTTTGTGTATATTTTTGCTTCTCTTCCTTCTGTAAATATCTGAAATAAGCTTGCATTACTATTACATCATAAAAAAACATAGATTTTTTTTTAAAGAACTGGCCTTTGTATTCTGAAGGCTGTGCTCTGCATTGGCATATAAAAAGTTAGAATAGAGAAGGACAAACTTGAATCTAAGTTCGATGGATATTTGCAGGGCAGTAGTAACCTTTGAATCTTCCTAGCCCAACAGAACAAATAAACAAGTTCTCTCAACTCAGAGATAACTTAAAAATCGAGAAACAAATCAGAAACTCTGAGGCTCCATTTGTCTTTCCAGTCCAGTTTCTGATTTGTCCCACCATTTTGACAAGTCACCTCAGACTTGTTTTCTCGCCTGGAAATGGAGGCCTTCCTCATCAGGGTAGAGGCAGGAATGCAGCTAAAAAACATAAACAGAAACATTGATTAAGTACTTCATGATTTTGCTTGCATTCCCATAAGCAATGCAACTATACATCAATAATCCATCTATTAGCCGGCAACCATTTGGGGGCTGATGCTTGAGGACTGTTTCTGTCCTTGCAGCCCATTTCTTTGGGCAGATCTCACCAGAAAGTTTCCTCAGGGTGTGGGCACGGTGGGTGGGTGGGGTTAGTGGGTGTGGGAGGGGTATATAGGTGGGCGGGGGAGTGAGAGTATGAGGAGGTATGTGTAGGCTGTGGCTGTGTATGTGATGTGTGCGTGTCTGCGCACATACATTGGGAAATGCAGAGTAGGAGAAGGGGGAGCAGAGAGACCCACAGGGCTGACAGTCTGCACACAGTTTCTGGGGCTTGGGAGGAGATGCCCGGGTTTCTGTAATTTCTGTCACTGGGCACAGGCAAATGAGTTCTATCCTGGTAGCCCTTGGGGGCATCTCCAGCTGAAAGAACCTCACTTCAACTAATTAATGTGGCCCCAGTTCCCACTACCTGTGGCGGGGGAGGCAGGCCTGGAAACTTGGCTCTACCTCACACACTCCTGCTAAGTCTTACTCCCAGGCCTGCCTCCTAGAGCGAAGCGGGGAGAAGGGGAGGTGGGCTAGCAGTGAGGAGCTCTGGCTATGGGCAGCAGAGCTGCCGTGTAATGTGATGAGAAGTAGCAGAGCTCACAGCATCTCACAGTACAGCCTTCAGGAAATATGCATTGAAGGGTTGCAATACCTTAGTTCATTTAATCTTTCCAACAGCTCAAGGTTGTGCACAGTGGAGCTGGGAGGAGCCTGGGCTGCTTGGTTTATGTCTAGCACAGTGTAAACAGCCGAAAACCAGTAACTGCTGTTATTCACATCACCACCGTCATTATTCCCACCACAGAAAGAGCCTGCTAATCAATACCCTGTCCAGGCAGGGTTTTCACATCACACCATCCCAGCGTGTGCTTTCCTATCCTGGGAGTTTAAATCACTCCTTTGAGGTAAAGCCGGAAAGACCCTATTAAGATGTAGATGTTTTCTGGGAGATGATCTGCCTCAGGCCTTTCTCATCCATCGATAATCTTGCAATGTGGGGGTGCTGGGCAGCTGGGGTGGGAGGTCCAGAGAACTGCGGTACTCAAGAAGGAACAGCCCAGAAACAAGGCTGCTGGGCCTCACAACGTTGCCTCTGACAAGACCAGCCTGTAGTGGAGGTACGTAGGGTGGTGGGGGAGTCGGGGGACTGAACCAAGACCTCACCACCATCTGGGTCACTGCCCAGGTCTGTAGGGCTCAGGAGCAGGGGAGAGAGGAAAGCAGTGTGAGCCAGGAGAAGTCTCATAGCTTGGACTCAAGGCCAAGAAGACCCCAGGTTTTGAGACAGGGCGTTGGTTCAGACTGGTAGGAGAAGTATGGACTTCCCCTTCCTGGGCTTTCAAGCATCATGACAGGGAGGCCGCAGGAAGTTTGTGTATGACTAGGTGAGGAGGGAGGCTTCTGTTCACCAGCGGCAAGCTGGACGCTGCTTTGGACAAGCCAGCAGGACACAATAATTGATTGCCTTCTTGCTGCAAAATCAAAATGGCTTTTGATGTTCGGCCATTCATTGCCATAACCGGAATAATAACACAATTCATTTTAGCTGCAGCCCTGCAAATGGATGGCTTTAATAATGGCTAATTTGGGATGATGAATGTGCCATTTGGGGGGTGACATTAGTGCTGAATAAGGAGAAGGGCGTGCAAGAGACAGAGAGAGGAAGGGATGAGCTGTACAAGACTAGCCATGTTTGCTAACTTCCGAGGCCGCCAGCCCTTCAGTTCCCCTCCACAGTATTGATTTAGCAAACACCTACTCCCTACCCAGCACTGGGCTGAGAGTTGGAGGAGATTCTGAAGAGATCTATGACTAGGATGACCATATATCCTTGTTCCCCTAGGACAGTCCTGGTTTATGCTGGGACCTGATGCAATTATTAATACCCCTCCCCCACTCAAAAAATACCTTGGTTTGGGTGATAAATTATATTGTCATCTGTGTGGCTCACTCTCTGCTTTTTATGAGCCTACAGCTTTTCTGGGAAGACAAGACTTATTTATGCACATGGAGCAATTATAGTGTATCAGGAGACAGTGTGTAACCAATAGATGAATAAGCACAAGCAACTAAATCAATGCTTACAAGTTTGAAATTGATGACGGCTGTGGATTTCAATACACTGAAGATGACTTTCACACGCGGGGGGATGGTAACCCCCAATATGCTATCTAATTCAATCATCACAGCAAACTTAATGTGATATGACTCTTCCCCAGCCCCCATCTTATAGATGAGGAACTAGGGGCCCAGAGAAAGGAGTTGATTGCTGAACATCACAGAGCTAGTAAGTGATGGAGTTGAGATCTGAATCCAGGACTGTTTTAACTTAAAAGCTAAATACATGAACATACATATATTAGTGTATAACTGAAAAATTGTGCTCTACACTGGAATTTGACACAGCATGGTAAAATGACTATAACTCAATAAAAAATATTTAAAAAATTCAAAGAAGAAAAAAATCAAAATTACAATTAAAAAAAAAAGCCAAATACATTTCCCTGTCGGAACAGACAGGACAGATATCAGTGCCGGCTGGAGGGATTAAAGAAGCCCTTAAAGGAAGTGTATTGCTCTCAAGGAATAAATCCAGAGGTAAAAGGGAACAGAGTAAAAAAAAAGTGGAAAATGTAAAGCTGGGGAGGAGGAGTAAAGAAATTTAAGTGAGGTGGGATTAATCAGGGATGATTTGCATAGGAGGTGAGTATTGCCTTAGGTTTGAAATTACTGATGAATATGGGTTAACAGAGATCAAAGAAAGGCCTTTCATATGCAAGGGAATGAAAAACTCCAAAACAGGGTACTATTTCTTGGGAGTAGGGAAGTAGATGGGAAAGGGATAAACAGGAGATGCCAATTATATTTGTAAGGTTTGAGTTGAGTTCTTAAACACAAAGGTGAATAAATGGGTGTTCATTATCCTAGTCTATATATTTTTCATATCTGAATATTTCACAATAAAATATTTAACTAAGAGATAGATTGCTCTTTAGAGATGAGAGAAATGTATTGAGCAGGACACAGAAGCAGGGACAATGAATGTCCATTTCGGTGAGGTTTTCACCAGCTCCCTTCTGTCAGGACGGAGCAGTCATAGTCTTCCTTGCACAATGACCCACTGCCATTTCTTCCCCTTAGCACAGCACGGCATTTTTGAAAGCACTGTTTGGCCCTCAATCTTGTTTGACGCAAGCCTTGGAACTTCTAAAAATGCCCATATACTGCCTTCTTCTAAGGTGTGTGGCCCATCTGCCTCGCTTGCGGTGGGGCACTGTGAATGCTGCTCTAAGTATCGGCATGTTTCCTACTTGGTGGATTTGGTGTTTAAACAAAAGCTTTGTGTCCTGATTGTCAACTGGGGTCAGAGGCCTCCTCTCAGCCCCTCTCCAGCTCCCCAAGACGGAGGGGCGATTCGGAGGGGCCCAGGGAGCAGTTGAAAGTCTAGGGTTTGGCCTCCTTTGAGCCTCACTGCCGCTGCACAGCGATAAACAAAAACAGCCAATGAATCTACACAAATTCCATCACTGTGGCTCCGCAGGGCTGTAAAAAGGCCATAACGCAAGGTTCCTCATACTTCACCACTAAACAGGGCTAAGGCGGCCGCTGGCACGTTGTGAGGGAGGACTCCAGTGAACAGATCCTGCCAGTGGGCACGGCATGGGTGCCAGGTGTGAAACCCTGGGTCTTGCTGCAAAATGAGGGGCAGGGAATGGCTTCAGCAGGGTGCGGTGGGCCCTCTGAAAATCCCTAACACACCTCTCTCTGTCTTGGGGCAGAGCTTTAGTCCTCAAGGCGGGCATAGCCCTGGTCCAGGGCCTTGGGTTCGAAGCCCTGAGCCATAAACATGATCTCCATATTTCAGCCTGGTCCAGGCTGAGTTCCCCCAGCCACTGTCCCAGGCAAGTAGATGAGCCAGGAAGGCACCTGACATTTCCTCCCAGCCGATGAGCCTGTAACAGCGCTAATTGTTCGACACACACGTGTGCTCGTTACTGTGCAGGGCACTCCTAGGGCAGGAGCAGCGTTTCTTCTAGCATCCTTTGACCCAGTCTCCAAGGTCACTCATCCCAATTTCCTGGATGGATGTGATGGAGAGAGAGAGCCTAAGAGGAATCAGGGTGGGAAGTCAGCCAGGTGTGGTAGAAAGGTTGAGAGTCAGAAGGTATGGGTTCCTGTCCTGACCCCACTGAATTGGCCTCTGACTTTAGGGAAGTGTCACGGGCCTTGTTCCCAGGGAAGCAGAGAGTGACATGGAGATCTGCAGGCAGGAGTTTTCTTGGGGAGCACGCTCAGGATCAACACCTGCAGGGAGTGAAGAAAGCAGGACCGAGCAGAGGAGGAAGTCAAACTGTGATGCGGCCACAACAGAAGGAAGCTCCCATGGGGAGCTCTGGAGTCAGCGTGGCCCCTCAGAATTGTCCTAAATGTGGTAAAGGGGCCAGGGCTTTCTGTCCCTGAATTGACCAGTTACTAGATGCAGGCTGCCTCCTAGGATGGGTGCACAGCCTTGGGCAGGGTGGCTGTGCTCAGCCAAGGGCCCATTCCTAGGAGGGGCTAGCTGTAAGCTGTCAGTCACCATCACCCCCTGCAGCTGGGGAAATGAGGGCTCCAGCGCTCAAGGGTAGGGGGGAGCTGGGCAGTGCCCCAGAGCATCCCTCCAGCATGTTACTTCCCCTCTCTGGGCCCAGTTTTCTCATCTGTCAGAGGAGTGATGAGAAGGAGCTTTCAGCTCCAGGGCTCTGGGGTTCCACCCACCCTACCCCATCTGCTCTTACCAGCACCTCCCTTTCTCTTAGGCTGCACCCAACTGAAAGGCCCGCCCCTTCTGAAATGTTTGCAATGACTCCTCATTGACTGTGATAAAGTACAAATTCCTTAGGTGACTTTCAAGGCCCTTCACGATCTAGTCCCCACCTATCTCTTCAGCCTCCCTCCTCATTACTCACTCTCCATGGTGGATATTTTGTTTCTATCAAGTGTCCCCTGAAAACACTCTCCTTCCTTTCTTCTGCTCTTTCAATAAGGATGCCTTCATGAGCAGGGTGTAGTGGAAAGGGCTTTGGGGCCAGACCTCGACCCAGGTCCAGATCTTATCAGCTGTGTGACCTTAGGCAGGTCACTGAGGCTCTCTGGGGCTCAGTTTTCTTATCTGAAAAAGTGGGGACTTTTTTTAAAAATCAGTGTCTTTCTCTGCATGTTTGTTGTGAGACGCAAATGAGGTAACATGTAAAGGGCCTACAAAAAAGCTTAGCAAGGCTCAGCAAATGTTGGTTCTCTTCCCTTTCCCCTTGTTGAAATAGCTGAACTTAAACAACATTATCCAATGATTAGTTTCAGGTATATTTAGAATGAATAAATGCTGTATATAATTTGGTGCTTTCCTCACTAATCCTTAACTCAACAAAAATCTAGTCACCCAGAAATTTTAGTCTGATGCTAACTAAATTCCCAGTCTCTATTCAGGCTGCTTCTGGTCTGCATCTTTCTCAGCAGCCTCTCTGCTTCAGTCATCAGAACACAGAATCCTTTTTCTTCTCCTGGCCAAGAGGCATCAGTCAGCATCACCTGGGAACTTACTGGAAACCCACTTTCCCAGCCACCACTGCCCTAGACCTACTGATCAGAAGCTCTGGGGGTGGGCCCAGAGATGTGGGTTTGACGAAGCACCCCTGCCCCAGGTGACTCTGACCCATGCTCAGTTTGAGAACCACCCCTGCTCTGCGGCACAGGGCTCATCTTGGACCACGTGCCCTGGGGTTTGCTGGTGGCCCAGTTCCCTCCACCACCCAGGAAGAGGGAGGTATGATGGCAGATGTTACACGACTCCAAAAGAGACTGGGCCTTTGACAGGCAGTCCCGGGTGTGACCTGTGCTCTTTGGTCACTGTAGGAGCCCCAGGAGGGGTTGCTGAGCTCTGCCCCAGGCCCGGCCTCACTGAGCTAGATCCTCCTCCAAGTCACGGCGGGCAAATCTTCCCAGAATAAGGGACTCCTGATGTTCTCGCCTACTCAGCACAGCCCCTAAAGCAGTGGTTCTCAAAGTGTGGTCCCTAGCCCAACAGCATCAGTCCCACCTAGGAACATGTTAGAATGAAAATTCTCAGGTGCTGCCCCAGACCTCTAGGTGATTTTGATTCAGGTTCAAGTTTGAGAACCACAGGTCTAGGCTTTGCAAACTACTTTAACTTCATTTGCCTTTCAACATTACCATTTTCTGGCTACTTCTTTTTTCCTTACTATACAGAAGATAAAAAGGAAGACAAAACTTATTGATAGAGAAGATATATAAAACCCTGTTTCCTCATTAGAAGGAACTCCCTTTCCACTTTACTCTTTGAATTTATCTGTTCTGACCAGTCATTTCAAATAGGACCAATGGCTGATCGAACTTGATTTACATTTAGTACTTATTTCTCCAACGGCTTGTTGCTAGTGGTAAAAGCTTCAGCACACAGAACAGAACATTTGGACTATCATATGAATAAGCATTTTGAACAGATATTTAGTTTCATTACAGCCACTGGCATGGTGTGTTTTACAGCTCTGATTTCAGTTCCAGTTGTGAAAACTCAGGGAAGGCAAACAGATTTCAGAAAATAAATAAAGAAAATAAAGGGCCGGGGAGGAGGGGGAAAGATATACTCCTACACTGGCAGATCAAGGCCAGAGAGCTAAATTAGTCAGGCAGTTTTACAGCAAGGGGAACAAAGGAACGCAGTGCTGGACCATAATTAAGCTGTGGAGCCCTCATCAGGGAAGGAGGGGCTGCAGGACAGCAGGGCCGGCTGAGGGGCTGGATAGGAAAGACCAGGGATGGGAGGGAGCCCTGCGGGAGAAGCCCAGAGGCAAACCAGGGCCAGGGGTCAGACCTAGGGGCCAGTGGCATGGACGGCACCCTTCCCAGAGTGACAGCTCCGTAAAGGTCCTGCTGGGAAGGGAGTCAGCACTCGCCCAGTGGACCTGCCAGTCCGAGGGAGGTGGCAGAACAAAGTGCCAAAGAGCCTCCTGGTCTCCCTCCCAGCCCCCGCCCCAGGCCCCCTCTGTGCCCCAACCAGGCCTGTGCAGCTCCGTCCCTTTCCCCAGTGATGGGCACGTGGGCGCTTTCCCTCCAGCTCAGTGCCGGCCATAAGCCCTTCCTACAGAAAACCACGCTCCTTTCTGGGCTTTGTTGGGTTTTAAGTGAACTTTCTCCTTTCTCTTCCTAGGGCCTTATCAGGGGCCTGAGTGGACCTGCCCCGGGATCGGAGCCTTGGTCGGCACAGAGCACGCGAGCTCGGTGACTGGAATTTCTGTTTTCCCATCGTGACAAACCTGGGCAGCCCACCTCCTGGCTCGTACCTGACAAGAATCCCAGAGCATCTCAGGGGGAAAGAGAGCTAAGCTGCAGCTACCTGGAGGGGTGGGAAGGGGGCACCTGTGGTGGGGGGTGGGCGCTCCAGTCCAAGCAGGAGTGTCCTGTTAGCTCACCCAAAGCTGGTCTCCCTGGAGAGCTCTCAGTGCCAGCTGGCCACCGTGCCAGTCTTCAGCTGTGAGTCAGGATGTGTTCCCTGGGTATGAGGGGTTCAGAGGGAAGAAGGCAATTTAACCTATGTGCAAAGACTAGATGAGTAGCTTGTTAGCTCAGCCAGTTGGCGCTGGTCCCAGGTGTGTGTGTATGGAGGGGGTACTTATACAGTGGGATCTGAGGGTGCTTCAAAATAGGCTGAAATGCTAAAATTCTCACTGTTGGAGTCTATCCTTTGTATTCAGGCCTTGAGAACTTAAAGTGCACTGTTATCTGAGAGGAGTCATTTCCCAAACCTCTCAGGAATATTAGTTAATTAAGGCCATTGGGTAGGTTCTCCCCACCCCTCCCATGGAGTAGAACCTTACAAAGAGCTCCTCTACCTGGACACATTCCTGAGATAAGAGAAAGGCTGGGTGTGGATGACGGTATGTGGCTTAGAAAAGGTCGCTGTGGAAGGAGGAGACAAATCCGAAGTGGGTGTAAAGAGTGTGGGCAGATGGCATGGGCGGGGGAGCTGGCAGGCAAGTTGTCAAAGGCAGGCCTTTCTCTGTGGTGACTGGAACAAGCCTGGAGCAGGTCTCAAAGGGCCTGAATTCTAGCTTGGCTGCTTCAATAGGAACTGGGGTAACTTAACTGTTCTGGGCTTCAATTTCTTTCTTCATCTGCCAGAAGAGAGTAGCAATCCCTGTTTGACCTACCTCATTGGGTTGTTGTGAGGCTAGGATGAAAAAAAATGAATAACAAAACTTTACATATACTACACAATGCAGTATAAATGAAAGGACTATGATTATTTTATTTCACAATCTTTCTCAGGGTTTTCTCTTATTGAAAGTGTGTTTATTAGACTCACAGACACAGAGAACAAACTTATGGTTACCAAAGGGGAAAGGAGGGGAGGGATAAATTAGGAATTTGCAGATACAAACTACTATATATATAACAGATAAACAACAAGGTCCCACCGTATAGCACGGGGAACTATACTCAATATCTTGTAATATATTACAAGAATATATATGTGTATTATGTATATGTATTATGAAAAAGAATATTTATATATATATGTATATATATATATAACTTAATCACTGTGCTGTACGTCAGAAACTAACACAACATTGTAAATCAACTACACTTCAATTAAGTTCTAAAAACTAAAAAAAAAGAAACAAAACTAAACCAAATATAGAACTACAGTAATATCCAACAGTTCCATTCATGGGTATATATCCAGGAAAAAACAAAAACACTAATTCGAAAAGATATAAGCACCCCAATGTTAATATCAGCACTATTTACAATAGCCATGACATGGAAATAACCCAAGTGCCCACCAACAGAGGATAGGTTTAAGGAGATGTGGTATATGTGCATATATACATATATATATACACACACACACATATACATATATATACACATACATACATATATACATATATATATACAGTGGAATATTAATCTGCCATAAAAAGAACAAAATATTGCCATTTGTAGCAACATGGATGGACCTAGAAATTATCATACTAAGGTGAAATAAGTCAGAGAAAGACAAATATTATGTGATATCACTTATATATGGAATCTAAAAAAGTAATACAAATGAATTTATATACAAAACAAGAACAGACTCACAGATAGAAAACAAACTAATGGTTACCAAAGGATAAAGGGAGGGAAGAGGGATAAATTAGGAGTATGTGATCAAGAGATACAAACTACGATATTATAAAATAGATAAGCAACAAGGATTTACTTTACAGCACAAGGAAATATATTCAATATCTTGTAAACCTATAATGGAAAAGAATCTGAAAAAATATATAACTGAACCACTTTCTATACAACTGAAACTAACACAATATTGTAAGTCAACTATACCTCAATAAAAAAAAGCAAAAATAAAACAAAAGAAAGTGGGTTTATGGAAATGAGCCATTTCAGATTGTAAACTATGGGACTAAGAGTCAATCTCTTGCCTGCTTCCTGGTGGGATGAGCCATGTCTGTTAGCATTCCTGGTCTGAAGTTGCAGTACTCTCCAGCTTTACCTTCTGACAGCCTCTCCTTTCTCCAGCCAGGCCCCAGCACTGTTTCTAGGTCTAGAGGGCTCAACTTAGTCTTCGTAGGAACCTAGAAACCTACTCCCACCCCCTTCCCTTTTGCCATCATCCCCTCCTAAAAATCTATTCTTTGCATTTAGCCTAAGATCTTATCCATATTCTCAGTCCAGCTTCTTAAAGATTTTCTAGGAAATTGGGAGACTAACTCCTTTTGGTCACTGAGTCATCCAACTTGAAGGAGCATTGTTTAGAGACCACAGGGTGAATGGCACTCCCTGGATTTGTACAACACCATTGCCCTGCTTGTAGTACCTAGTTACCTCCCCACCCCAGCCTGTCCCCCTCTTTAATTCACTAACTTCTACTTCTTCAGGACTGAACTCTTCATCTTCTCTTCCTCAGGGAAGCCTTCTCTGCCTCCCAAGGCCAGGTGAGATGCCCCTCCTCTCTTTCTATGGCTCCCTGTGCCTCTCTCTGCCAGAGGACTGATCACTGGAGTGAATTATCTGGCTAAAAGTCTTTCTCTGCCTCTAGACTGTATCCTTCTTAAGGGCAAGAACTATGCCTCCCTCTCTGTCCTCCCACTGGGCCTGGGCATTAGGAGGCAGTGAGTAACTAGCTGCTGAATAAACTAGCAGTCTGGGATGTCGAGAACTGTATGGGTGGAGAACTTTGGGAATACAGCTATGACTTCCCTGCCTCAGCCCCAAAGGACACTGTGCTTATTTAATTACTTGTGTGTGGGGGGGTCTCAAACAGATGTTATAACAGCTCACTTAGCAAAGGACAGTGATTAGGGTTTTCTTTTATTAACTAAATAGACAGCACCCAAGTGGAATATTAAAAGCCAGATGGCACAACTTTCATTTTGTGTATATCTGGAAGGGAAGTACTAAAGTGCCAGTATTGTCCTATTTAACCTTAAGTCCAGTCTCTCAAGATACTCTCTACCCACTTCTGAGCCGAGGCAAATGCACTGAGTCACACCGGTCTAAGCTCCCAGGGTAGGTGAACAGGTCCAGTATGACTCAATGTGTTTACCTCGAATCCACACCCATTTCCCTCCTACCCTAGTTGGGAGAAAGTCAAGGGTAAGATGGAAGATGGGGTCTTCTATGGGCTGAACTTTATCCTCCAATATTCATATGCTGAAGCACTAACTCCAATACCTCAGAATTTGACTATGTATGGAGATGGGGCCTTCAAAGAGGTAATTAAGTATAAAATGGGGTAATTATGGTGGGCCCTAACCCAACTGGACCGATGTCCTTATAAGAAGAGGAAAGTTGAGCACACAAAAGAGACACCAGGGGCATGCACTCACAGAGGGACAACCATATGATGAGGCATTAAGAGGGCACCATCCATAAGCCTTCCTATCTTTTCAGTAATCCCTCTCCTGAACATATAACCAGAATTGGCCTTTATTGTTTGCAATAAAGAGCACTGAATACTTTTTTAAAGTTTATGTATTTCTCCCAACAGACCTGAATGGTATTGTTTTTATCTCCATTTACTGATGAGGAAATGGAAGTTTAGGGGCCAACATGACTTGCCCAATATCACACTGATAGTAAATGACAGGAGCGGAACTTGAATCTGAGTATGGACTTAGCAGTACTTACCACTGTGATGTCCTGGGGAAAGAGATTAGTGAAGAGCATTCCAGGTAGAAGGAATCCTCAAGTCAAGCCCGGATGTAGAATTGCATGGGGGAGAGGGGGCAAGTTTCTAGACTGGCAGGAATAAAAGGTTCATGCTGGAGATGGTAAGAAATACAACTGGAAAGAGAGCGTGGGATTGGCAGTGTGGATTCCATTTGTTGGACATCATGGAGCCACTGAAAACTTTGGAGTTCAGGAAGCAACTATGTTATATGTTAGCCTGAGTGTGGAGTGATAGGAACTTAACTGGGGAAGGGCAGAGAGAAATTCTATAGGACAATTAAGCAGGTCTTGGCTAATTAATGATTGATTAGAGAGGAAGAGCCTGGTGACTGTTGACATGCTGGACAGAAATGGGGAAGCCCAAACCAGGGGTGGTCTGGGGGAGACAGGATGATGGAGGAGCAGGATGTTCCAGGGGAAAGGGCCTTTTTTCTGCTTCTGCTAGGACTGGCCTTCCTAGAGTCCAGGCTACACTATCATATTTTCTAGTTTTTCAGCCTCTTATTTCAAAGCCCTTACCATTTGTCTTTTCTCTATCTGGTTTAAAAGCCAAAACCACCTGGGATTGGCTGATAGGACTGTGGCTTCATTTTGGGAACTGCACCATTACCCACAGATGTGGAAAGCGATGGCTTATTTGAGAAGTGGAATCCTAGCCAGTTGGAGGCAGTCACCTCTCTGGGCCCCGACGGCCTCGTTATGGTTATTAATAACTGATGGCTCTCCCGTCTCTGGTCCCAGCAGCCCAGCAGGACCTTATCCTCTTACAGTCTGCTGCTCTTTTGCTACAGCTGTCAGCAGTGACCCAGCTGACAGTCCTTTAGCATGCATTTCCATCTATCTCCCCAGCTTCTTGTGCCCAGCCCTCAACATAGCTTTGCCAGCTTTTGTGATTCTAGGAGAGGGGAAAGGGGGACAAGCCAGGTCCCAGCCCTCTGGCTAGTTTCTCTGAGTTAGGTCAGCATAAAGATGATTTCAACCCAGTGTGGTGATTCCTTCTCTCTCACTCTCTCCCCTCCCATCTTCTCTATCTTCCTTCCCTCTTCCTTTCCACCTCTCCATCTCCTTTGTTTCACTAGCCTGCCTAATATTGCCTCAGCTTCCTTTTCCTCTCCTTTCACGCATTCGACAAAAACTGAGCTACTACTGCATGCCAGGACCTATGTTAGGTGTTTGTTAGATATATAGATATGAATAAGACACAGGCTCTGCCCTCTGAAGAGCAATGTGGGGAAGATATGCAACGTTAGAAAGAAGACCAGGACATAGCGAAAATATAAAGGACTGCCTTATTCAGATTGGAAATGGGAACAAAGACAAGGAAAGTTTCCTGGAGGAAGTTATACCTGAACAGAATCTGAATGATCCTTGCAGAGGTCACAGGGAGGGAGGAACAGGAGGGATTCCAAGCAGAGAAAGTCCACAGAAGCAAAGGCATAGAGGTGAGAAACAGCATGCTGTGTGGAGGGAATCAGCAGCGTGGTGATGCTGAGATGTGAAATGAAAGGCAAGTCATGGCAGCCGAGAAGCTGAAGCAGAAGGAAGAACAGGGCCTTGTATATGATTTTAAGTGCTTAGTCTTTATCCAGTAGGCAATAGAGCATCACTGAAAGGTCAAAAACAGAAAAGAGGAATGGTCATGTATGTTTTTGGAAATACAGATCACTCTACTGGTAGTGTGAGGGATGCATTGTAGGGAGACAAGACCACAAAAAGGGTACCCAGTTGGGAGGCTGTTGCTACCATCCAAGAGCAAAATGAACTGGAGCAGTGTGGAAAGAAGAGAATGGAATTAAGAAAAAAATTAGGTAAAGTGGACAGGGTTTTGTGATTGATTGAATAGGAATGATATATGTAAAGAAAACTTCAAAATGATGCTCAGATCTCTAGCTTGGGTAGCTATATGGATAGTGATAGCGACAGCGGTAATAAAAATAGCAATCAAAAATAGTGGTGCCATCAATGATGATAGAGAATTCAAAAAATAATGTTGGTTTGGAAGAAAATGGGCAATTTCTCTCTTGGACATGTTGAGTTTAAGGTGCCTGGGGAGCATGCAAGAGGTGATGACTAACAGGCATTTTGAAATTTAAATGTTTAATTTTTAATATTAAAATTTCAACAATTTAAAGCCCCGAGGAGAGATGGTGCTAGAGATTTAGATTTGAGGTTACACTGAGGATATTAGTCATGGCCTGCCACGATCACACCACTTCTAAGGGAACTCACTGCATCCACTGACTGCTGCCCAAGTAGCTGTAATTGGTTTGATATGATCCATCCAATCTACTCCCCCCACCTGCTTTGGCTGCAGCCAGTGGAACCGAGTGTGCCTCTGACCCAAAGGCAGCCAATCTGTAAACTAGCCAGAGACTTATGGCCTGGTGAAAAAGATAAACTGGGATAATTAGAATCCCTCCCTAAGGATTTTGAACTAAGAACTACAGGGACTCCAGGACAGTTAACACTGGAAGATTGTAGAAAACTAGGACACGGCAAGCTGAGGCCATTTGAAGCTGAAGTAAGAGGGGGATGAAAACAATTGGTAAACAAAGGATGTTAGGCAGTAGAAAGAGAAGATTGGAGTAGACACTGGAGAAAAGGATACAAAGAGCGAGACAGGGAAAGTGAGCATGGAGCCCAAGAAGAAGAGAGAGGGACTTGCCCACTCTTGAAGCCACTTCACTACCTGATAGTTCCAGTCTCAGTCTATGTGCAGCCTAGAATCAAAGACCAGCCATTGTGGATAATTTGAGGGAGGTTTTTTTTCCCCCTCCAACCAAAAGAGGAGTTACTAGCGTGAGAATGAATGAGCTCATGCAGGGAGAAACTAGCATGTGATGAAAGCGGTGGGCTCAGGACAGCAGCAGGGAATATTAACAGTGAATGGATGAATGGAGGAAAAGGCACTGACACACATACAGAAGGATGAATAGCAGGTACTACAAGGGGGACAGGGGGCTGTGGAAACCAAGAAAGCTTGGAGTTTTTTTTCTTTAACTAGGGAATGGTCAGAAACGGCAAAAACCGCAGAGAGATTTGATAAGAACTGAGCAGTGTCCACTGGGTTGGCAAGAAATAGGTAGCTGGTGATATTTTTTTCTTTTTTTGAGCATTTTTTTTTTTACAATTTCACATTTCTTTAAATTGATTTGGGGGGGAGGAGTTAATTAAGTGTTTATTTATTTATTCATTCATTCATTCATTCATTCATTCTTAATGGAGGAACTAGGGATTGAACCTGGGACCTCGTGCAGGCTAAGCACATGCTCTACCCCTGAGCTAAACCCTGCCCCCCCGCTAGCTGGTGATTTTAATGAGAGTATTTAGTAGAGTGGTAGGGGAGGGACAGAAGCCAGACTTCAGTTGGTTGAGAAGTGGATGTAAAGCAAGAATGTGATGATATCATATGTAGAATACTCTTCTGAGAAAATTAGATGCAAAGGAGAGAGAAAGGGACTGAACAGTCACTAGAGGGGACCCCAAAGAAAGGGCCAAAAAAGAGTTTGGGTTTACTTTTGCTTTATTTTGTTTTCTGTAAGGGAGGCCTGAATATTTAAGCTGAGAGGAAGAAGCCAGTTGAGGATGAGAAATCGAGGACAAAGGAGAGAGGGGTCATCTGACAGAGTAAGGGCCTGGAGGAAGCAGGAAGGGTAGGTTCAGGGCCTACCTAAATGTTGGCCTTAAACAGGAAAATTATCTCACCCTCTGAAACTGGAGGAGAAGAAAGGGGGGATAGGGTGAATGGAGATGAGATTGTAATTGGTGGGAGTGGGAAGTTGGAGAAATCCATCCTGAGGGCCTCCATTTCTCAGTGAGGTGGGAAGCAAAGTTTTTGGCCAAGAGTGAGGCAGGCAGGGTCAAGTAAAGGGCTTGAGGAGGGTAGTGAAAAGTTTGGAGAAGTCATTGAGAGGAGTGTGAGAGGGACTGGGCCAAGGCCAGGGGAGAGGACTAATGAGTGGGCTGCAGGCTGAGCTGAAGAGACTGGAAATCTGTAGGAGCAGCCATCTCCAGAGTTGTGGGATTTGCCTCCAGCAGTGCTTAGCTGCTCAACTGTAGGAGCAGAGAAGGTAGCATTGTGCTGTTCCCCAGCTGGAGTTTGGTTGGTTGCCTGTGGCCAAAATATAGGGGTACTAGCAAAGCAGAGGTGATGCTGAGGAAGGGGTTCAGATGCTCAGCCATGGGGCCCTGCTTGGTAGGGAGAAGGGACACCAAGAAGGGATCGACAGACTGGTAGAATGGAGAGATCATGAGACTGAAGGGCTCCATGTGGTGGGAAAAGAAGTGTTAGGAGGCTGGGAAGTGTGAACACAACTTACCCCAGGAATTGTTCGTCATCCCATTGGCTGGATTGTGGGACAACAGTGGAGACTGGGAGAGAGAGGAGGCCAGAGTGATAAGCAGGGCTTGGCCCGGAGAGACCTCATGTGTTACTGTTTAAGTTGGATAAGTTGGATATTGCAGAAGAGGCAGAAGCCAGGCAAGCTTACAGAGGTGGTTTTACAAACTAAATTATAGAAAGAAATAGACTTCTGGAGTCCTGCTTCGGTCTTTCCCTGAATTCTTGTACTCTCTTCTGATGATTTCCAAGGTAACTGTCTGATTCTAAAATCTGTGGTGCAAATCAATCCCTCCTTCTCTATATATAAAATTGGGATGGCAGTAAAATTAGATTGATTCATTTTTTCTTCTTTTTTTAATTAAGTTTAATTGATTTACAATGTTGTGTTAGTTTCTGGTATACGGCAATGTGATTCAGTTATACATATATATTCTTTTTCATATTCTTTTTCATTATAGGTTATTACAAGATATTGAGTGTAGTTCCCTGTGCAATACATTAGGACCTTGAAGTTCATCTCTAAGTCAGAAAGAGGAAGGCAAATATCATATGATATCACTTACAAGTGGAATCTAAAAAAAGATACAAATGAATTTATGTACAAAACAGAAAGACTCCTATTCAACATAGTCTTGGAAGTCCTAGCCACAGCAATTAGGCAAGAGAGAGAAATAAAAGGGATCCAAATTGGCAAAGAAGAGGTAAAAGTGTCACTGTATGCCGACGACGTGTTACTATATGTAAAAAACCCTAAAAGGTCCACACAAAAGCTACTAGAGCTGATTGAAGAATTCAGCAAGGTAGCAGGTTACAAGATTAACGTTCAAAAATCAGTTGCATTTCTTTACACTAATGATGAATCAACAGAAAAAGAAAGTAAAGGAACAATCCCCTTTAAAATAGCACCCAAAGTAATAAAACACCTAGGAATAAATCTAACCAAGGAGGTGAAAGAATTATACACAGAAAACTATAATCCATTGATGAAGGAAATTAAAGAAGACTTTTAAAAATGGAAAGATATCCCATGATCTTGGATTGGAAGAATCAATGTTATTAAAATGGTCACACTGCCCAAGGCAATCTACAGATTTAATGCAATCCCCATCAAATTACCCAGGACATATTTCACAGAACTAGAACAAATCATAATAAAATTTATATGGAACCATCAAAGACCTAGAACTGCCAAATCATTACTGAAGAGAAAGAAAGAGGCTGGAGGAATAACTCTCCCAGACTTCAGACAATACTATAGAGCTACAGTCATCAAGACAGCATGGTATTGGTACAAAAACAGACATATAGACCAATGGAACAGAATAGAGAGCCCAGAAATGAACCCACAAACTTTTGGCCAACTAATCTTCGACAAAGGAGGCAAGAGTATACAATGGAATAAAGACAGTCTCTTCAGCAAATGATGCTGGGAAAACTGGACAGCAGCATGTAAAGCAATGAAGCTAGAACACTCCCTCACACCATACACAAAAATCAACTCAAAATGGATCAAAGGCTTAAACATAAGACAAGATACAATAAACCTCCTAGAGGAAAATATAGGCAAAACATTATCTGACATACATCTCAAAAATGTTCTCCTAGAACAGCCTACCCAAACAATAGAAATAAAAGCAAGAATAAACAAATGGGACCTAATGAAACTTACAAGCTTCTGCACAGCAAAGGAAACCATAAGTAAAACAAAAAGACAACCTACGGAATGGGAGAACATTTTTGCAAATGAAACCGACAAAGGCTTGATCTCCAGAATATATAAGCAGCTCATATGACTTAATAAGAAACAACCAAACAACCCAATCCAAAAATGGGCAAAAGACCTAAACAAGCAATTCTCCAAGGAAGACGTACAAATGATCAATAGGCACATGAAAAAATGCTCAATATCACTAATGATCAGAGAAATGCAAATCAAAACTACAATGAGGTATCACCTCACACCAATCAGAATGGCCATCATTCAAAAATCCACAAATGACAAATGCTGGAGAGGCTGTGGAGAAAGGGGAACCCTCCTACACTGCTGGTGGGAATGCAGTTTGGTGCAGCCACTGTGGAAAACAGTATGGAGATTCCTCAAAAGACTAGGAATAGACTTACCATATTACCCAGGAATCCCGCTCCTGGGCATATATCCAGAAGGAACCCTACTTCAGGATGACAACTGCACCCCAATGTTCATAGCAGCACTATTTCCAATAGCCAAGACATGGAGACAGCCTAAATGTCCATCAACGAATGACTGGATAAAGAAGAAGTGGTATATTTATACAATGGAATACTATTTAGCCATAAAAACCAACAACATAATGCCATTTGCAGCAACATGGATGCTCCTGGAGAATGTCATTCTAAGTGAAGTAAGCCAGAAAGACAAAGAAAAATACCATATGAGATCGCTCATATGTGGAATCTACAAAGAAACAAACAAACAAACAAAGCATAAATACAAAACAGAAATAGACTCACAGACATAGAATACAAACTTGTGGTTGCCAAGGGGGCGGGGGGTGGGAAGGGATAGACTGGGATTTCAAAATTGTAGAATAGATAAACAAGATTATGCTGTATAGCACAGGGAAATATATACAAGATCTTATGGTAGCTCATGGAGAAAAAAATGTGACAATGAATATATATATGTTCATGTATAACTGAAAAATTGTGCTGAACACTGGAATTTGACACAACATTGTAAAATGATTATAAATCAATAAAAAATGTTAAAAAAAAAAAAAAACCAGAAGGAGACTCACAGACATAGAAAACTTATGGTTACCTAAGGAAAAGGGTGGGGGGGATAAATTAGGAGTCTGGGATTAGCAGATACAAACTACTATATATAAAACAAATTAGATTAATTCTCAACTCGAGGAGACCCAGTCTGTTGAAGGAGCCTGGAGCCCTGGATTCTAGTCCCATCTCTACCACCAACCAGCTATCTGTATGCATCTCCATCTCTCTGGGCTTCTTTTTCATTATCTATAATGAGAGAGAGATACCACCTGTTCTGCCTATTTCCTAAGGTGGTTATGAGGGGAAAATGAAGTGGTAGATGTCAATGTGTACATTGGATTGTGATTAGCAGGAGCTGGCTGGGTTTGCTTTGTGTTTTCCTTTACAAACTTTTAATAGCAGAGTCAAGCTTCTGCTTCCTTCCCTCATTCCTAGTCCCCACACGCCTGGTAGATCCCCTAGAGGTCAGGTTGGTGCTGGTGGAAGCCAAAGAAACCATCTCAGCAGATCTGTCTAGGATGATGAGCCGAGAAATCAAAGGCTCGTTCTTTGCCAACGAAAGGTTTTCTTTGCTTTTTTTCCCTCCTCTCCAATAAATCTGTCTGACTCCACCGTTCCAGGACGGGGCT
The DNA here is from genome assembly GCF_009834535.1 of Camelus ferus. NCBI lineage: Eukaryota > Metazoa > Chordata > Mammalia > Artiodactyla > Camelidae > Camelus > Camelus ferus. The sequence continues at coordinate 69,328,407 of NC_045732.1, read as the reverse complement.
GATTGGCCTTGCCCTTGGGACGTGCCAGCTCAGCATGGGAGAGGGAGATGCTGCAAGATTTGATGCCTCCTTTTTCGATACATGTTTAATTCATTGCTGCAAAGACTTGGATAAGTAAAACACTAAGCTCCCTCCGACTGGGTTTCCTGGAGAGAAGCCTTCTAACAGCTTTTAAAGGAAATGTCAAACTGTTAAGAGTTCAGGCTTCAAGAAGCTTAATGCTTTGTAATGTTTTGGAGTGAATGTCTCATGGATTCTTAATGCCTGGGTTACTTAGAATTGAAGATAACTGATCAGCTAGTCAATCCAATGATCATAAGACAACCAGTCAACTCGAGAGAAAGATGAATCCATTTTACTCATTGCTTTATACTTTCTTCCCCGCCAAACCTTTCAGCCAAAAGTTACTGATCAGTCAATCTATGTGAATTAGGCACCACTGTATATTCAGCTCTGTTTGGGGTAACATGAAGGTCATGTCAAAACAAACAAAAGCAAAATACATATTCCATACTGTTATGGGCTGAATTGTGCCCTGCACTGATTCATCTGTTAAACCCTAACCCCTAGTACCTCAGAATGCAACTGAAAGGGACTTTAAAGAGGAAATTATGTTAAAATGGGGTCATTAGGGTGGGCCCTAATCCAATATGACTGGTGTCCTTATAAGAAAGAGATTAGGTCACAAACAGAGACACCAAACACATGCTCGCATAGAGAGACAACCATGTGAACACACAACCAGAAGGCGACCAACTGCAAGCCAAGGAGAGACATCTCAGAAGAAACAACCCCACAGACACCTTGATCTGGGACTTCTAGCCTCTAGAACTGTGAGACAATACATTTCTGTTATTTAAGCCACTCAGTCTGTGGTATTATGCCATAGCAGCCCTAGCTGACTAATACACATACATCTGTGGAGCTTGTAGAATGATAAAACAGAACAACCTCATATGACTCTACCTATACCTATAATATCTAGGAGGGTGCATAGATATAGTCTTTTCCCAGAAAGTCTTTTCTATCACCAATCACAATTAAAATATGGAACTCAAAGAATGGTATACAAATTTTCTTGACTTTTTCAAAACTTCAGGTCCTCTATCTTCTACCAGGCCACACATAGGCATCTGGCAGGAGTATCTGAGGTCCCTTTTCTCCATAGTTTCTCTTTCTCTTCTGCAGACCCTTGGGTCTTTTTCTAGCCTGCTTCTCAGCTCCAGGTTCCTGGCTCTATGGATTATGTAAAGAGGCCTCACGTCAGTAGTTCTGACTTCAAAACAATTTGGGGTACCAAATGAAAATGCAGATTCAAGGACCTCACTGTTAGTATTTCAGGTTCAGTAGATCTGAACAAGGCCTAGAAATCTACACTTAGATTTTTCACTGTGATATATGCATACAAAAGAGTGTATATGATACCTCTGTATAATTTAAAGAATCATATTACAATGAATACCCATGTACCAACCACAGAGCTTTATAAACAGAACATTTTGGGGGTACCCCTCCCCAGTTGCATTCCTCTCTCTTCCTCCAAGAGGTAAGCACTTTTCTGAATTTTCTGTTAATTATTTTTTGCTTTTCTTATTGTTTTCCATATATGATTGTATCTTTGAATTAGGTGGGGGACCTATTTAGCTTACTTGTTTTAGGACTTTATATAATAATGTAATACTATTTATATTTTTCAGCAACTTGCTTTATCATTCAACATTGTTTCTGAGTTCATTCATGTTGATGCATTTAGCTGTAGTTTAGTCATTTTCACTACTAAGCAGTATGCCACTGTGTGAATACAACACAATTTATCCATTCTCTTGTCCATGGTTATTTGGGTTGTTTCCATTTTTCTGTTGTTGTTTTGTTTTGTTTGCTATTATAAATAACACTGCCATAAACATTCTTATATATGTCTCTTGGCTCATAGAAATCTTCATTTTTCTAACCAGCTCTCCAGATTGAGTCTGAAGTAAATGGTCAGAGAAACACTAAATGGTACTTCATGTTCTTCAGAGTATTACCTGTAGAACATAAACCTCTCTTGCTAATGTTGACTTCGTTTTGAAGCATGACTCCAATGCTTCATTTTGGAGGGGGAAAGCTCTGAATCTTTTCTTTTATTTGAAAATAGCCCACTCTTAGTAAAAGGGTAAGATGCAAGGAAAGAAGGGGAAGAGTAGAAAGAGTGGGAAGAAATTTCCATATATCACATGCTCAACTGTGTGGTACAGATAAGAATTGTATGGATACTTATGTATGGATATTCAAAGACAACAATCAATTCTAGGCACATAATAGGTGTCAACTTACTGATTCACTAATTTAAAAATCAAGGTAGAAACAATCTCTCAGATGTAGAAAACAAACTTATGGCTACCAGACGGGAAAGGGGTTGGGGAGGGATAAATTGGAAGTTCGAGATTTGCAAATACTAGCTACCATATATTAAAATAGATAAGATAATAGATAATATATATAAAATAATATAAAACAAGGCCCTACTTATAGCACAGGGAACTGCATTCAATACCTTGTAATAATCTACAATAAAAAAGAATATGAAAAGAAATATATATATGTATATATACATACAATTGAATCACTATGCTGTATACCAGAAACTAACACAACATTGTAAAATGTCTATACTTCAATTTTTTAAAAATCAAGGTAGATTGAACTACTTAGAAAAGGCTTCCTTCAGGAAGTGGGACAAGAGCTAGACTTTTTGAAGGATGGGCAAGTTGGAAATTGGGATGAGAAGTGGAGAGGGTGTCAGTTAATGGCCAGAGTTTGCTTAAGAGAGAGAAAGCTAGAAGGCCTACAAGGCAAATCAGAAAAGTAAATGGTGAGACTAGAGTGGGGTCAGGTTGGGTATTAAAACTACAAGTCCAGCCCAACAAGGGTGTGGTAAATCTAGTTCAGTTTTAGGACAGCACTGAGATCCCATGGGAATCCTATCTGAGGAACTAAGGGAGAGGGCACAGCTTTGGAAGTACAGAGTATTTTTTTTTAACATTTTTTATTGATTTATAATCATCTTACAATGTTGTATCAAATTCCAGTGTAGAGCACGATTTTTCAGTTATACATGAACATATATATATTCATTGTCACATTTTTTTCTCCGTGAGCTACCATAAGATCTTGTATGTATTTCCCTGTGCTATACAGCATAATCTTGTTTATCTATTCTACAATTTTGAAATCCCAGTCTATCCCTTCCCACCCCCCGCCCCCTTGGCAACCACAAGTTTGTATTCTATGTCTGTGAGTCTATTTCTGTTTTGTATTTATGCTTTGTTTGTTTGTTTCTTTGTAGATTCCACATATGAGCGATCTCATATGGTATTTTTCTTTGTCTTTCTGGCTTACTTCACTTAGAATGACATTCTCCAGGAGCATCCATGTTGCTGCAAATGGCATTATGTTGTTGGTTTTTATGGCTAAATAGTATTCCATTGTATAAATATACCACTTCTTCTTTATCCAGTCATTCGTTGATGGACATTTAGGCTGTCTCCATGTCTTGGCTATTGGAAATAGTGCTGCTATGAACATTGGGGTGCAGGTGTCATCCTGAAGTAGGGTTCCTTCTGGATATATGCCCAGGAGCGGGATTCCTGGGTAATATGGTAAGCCTATTCCTAGTCTTTTGAGGAATCTCCATACTGTTTTCCACAGTGGCTGCACCAAACTGCATTCCCACCAGCAATGTAGGAGGGTTCCCCTTTCTCCACAGCCTCTCCAGCATTTGTCATTTGTGGATTTTTGAGTAGAGATCATGAGAGTATCACAATCAGAATACCCTAGAAAATAAAGCATGAAAAGCTGATCATAAAGTCAAGGATTCAGGAGAACAAGCCTGGCAGAAATAAGCAGGGACATAATTCAGCTCTAATATAGTATTCATAGATGTCAAAGCCTTCTCCTTGCTCTTCCAGATATTAAAGTCTATATGATACCTTACCTATTCTACGTACAACCCTCTACTATCATCTCCATTCTCTACTGAAGACCTCATCTCCTACCTCATTGAGAAAAGAGAATGAATTAAATGGGAACTTCCTTACCTTCCTACCACAATATGTACCCACCTACTTCCACCTGTATCCTTGCTTTCTGATAGGTTGGATGAACTGTTGATAGGGTGACCCTGCTCCACAAAATCTTCAGAAACCCATGTGCCTCTCAACTCACTATATCCCTTGGGTATAGCTCTTGTCTTCAAGGTCCAAAATGGTATCTTGAGTTCCAGGCATCACATCCAAATTTCAGGCAACTGGATGGAGGCAAGGACGAAAGATGGGAAAAAGGGTGTGCTAACTGTCTTTCAAAGAAGGTTCCCAAGAGCTGTCACATGACACTTCTGGTTACATCTTATTAGTCAGAGATAGTTACATGGCCACATCTAGCAGCAAGGAAGGCTGGAAAGTATAATGTTTATTCTAGTAGGTCATGCGGCTACCTATGAATTGGGAATTTAATTACTGTGGAAGAGGACGAGACAGATATTAGAGGATATCTAGAAGTCACTGTCACAGCATCACCTCTCTCCTTTTTGAGGACTTTTGCCCTCTCTATTAAATAATTCTTAGCAGCATCCAAACTTGAGTTAACATTTACTATCCCCAAAATAAATTCTTCCTTGACCCTACTATCCCTCCAGCTGCTTCCCCACATTTCTATACACATTAACAGAAAACATTCTTGAAAGAATTGCCGACACATGCAATCTCTTCTTCCTCACGTCCTATTTATTCTTCAATCCACTCCAGTGTGGCTTCCATACCCATCAATCCACCAAAACCACTCCTGTCAAAATCCCTAGGGATATTTATATTGCCAAATCCAATGATCACATTTTTGTCCTGAATTTATTAGCTCTCTCATTAGCATTTGACATAAGTAATCGCTCCTTATTTCCTTGAAACTCTTCCTCTTTTGGCTTTATAAATACCATACTTTTACCAGTTTTTACTTCTCAATGTCCTCTACCTGAACTCTAAATATCGGAGTTACCCATACTTTGTCTTGAGCCCCCTCTTCCCTCTCAAATCACTCCTTAAGTGGTTTCATCAGTTCCTATGTCTCTAAATACCATCTTTATGCTGATGTCTCCCACTGAAGACCCTAAAAAGACTCTAAACTTCAGATTCATATTTACACCTGCCCATTTAAAATCACCATTTGGACATCTATTAGACATATCTAATATGACACCTGAGAAGTAGAACTCTTGACACCATCCTCCCACCCAATCTATCTTTCCCCAGGTTTTCCATCCTTAGAAAATGACAATGTATGTCTAGTTGCTCCACTGGTAGTAGCGCTGTGATTGACCACTGCGTCAGCATGATAGTGGCCAGATCCATTGTATAGTTAAGTTTGCCTCCTGATGCCCAAAAAATAGTCTGTGAGCTGTTACTTTGGCATCACACAAGTGTCCAGCTCCCCATCAACCATCCACACAATAGTTTTAATCCCATTTGACAATTCTTACCTGGATCAATGAATTCATGACAGGTTGAAAAATAATTTTCTAACTCTATCACTCCATCTATATTTACTAGCTGGTATTCTTCAAGAAAGAACTTCGCTTGTTCAACCAGGGCAGCCTAGTGCAGTGGGTGAGAGTATGGACTTTGGAGTCAAATGGTCTGTATTCCAACCTGGTCCCATCACTTGCTACCTGTGTGACTAAGTCACTTAACTGCTCAGTCCTTCAATTTCCTTATCTGTAAAATATGGTCACTATGAGGATTAAATAAGGTAGTAGTACTAAAGCAATCCAAATAACGCCTGGTGTATAGTAAGTACCATGTAAGTGTTAAATAAATAAAAAGTAAAATAAAACTATGGCTATTTAATTATGTTGAAATATAGTTCCTACTGGAAAGGCAGGATAAATGCTTAATTCTTTCCATTTAATTACCAAGTCTCAAAGTAAGGATTTGGTTTAATAGCTGCCACAAGGGGTGACAAATAAGCAGAATGAACATTAAAGAGCTCAGGGAAAGATTTGGGAGGGAGGGAAGCTGGGAGAAGAGCCCAGAATGAGGATAGTAGAGCAGAATGAGGCTGGAAGAAGGTGAGCCCTGGAAATAGCCTTCCTCACATTCCCCCCACCCCATTTTACAGAGCCTCAGTCAAAATCACACAGGACCGAGGTAGCTAAAGGAAACAGGAAACAGAGCTCCTATTTAAAGGACAGGTGCTTGGCCATTCATGCCCATCTGCAAAGACATTCATATTTCCTCTTCGTTTGCTGTTATGACAATACTATTGCATTGCTTTAATATATATTATATAATATAAAATAATACAGAAGTTTTCAAATTCATAAAACACACTTTGGAATAAAACAACACAAAACCTGTTCTAGCCCTATTGTCTTGACTTGTTAAATAAAATAATGAGCCCACATTTTGGGATCCACTTAAAAACGTTCCTAGGCAGGGCTGGCTTCATGGATATGGGCCCCATGCAGGCGCAAAGGTCTCCACACTCAATAGGGCCTGGGCTTGGTTTAATCCTCAGCTGTCACCGTCTTGGAATTCTTAATGGTGTTTGAACAAAGGACCCTCACCTTTTCATTTTGCACTGAGCCCTGCAAATTGCATAGCCATTCCTCTTCCCAGGGCCTCTCTGGGCCCCTGACCCTGACCCCAAACCAGCGGCCTGCAGAACAGCAAAGGTAGGTAGCCTTTTGCATTTGCAAACTCTCACCTTTTTCACTTTGGGGCTGCTTTAAGTCTTGCTCTTCTTAGTGGCAGCTTTTTGATTTGGTTGCCTGCGTGACTTGTTCCAGTCTCTGTGCCCTCCTGGGGCTCCTTCTCCTCGCAGAACCATTGATGAAATGCATTTCTCCGTGGGCAGTGCTCCTTCCCACACCCCCGAGAACAGGCTTTCACCGGAGCTGTGAGGATTGTCTGTCTTATCCTCTTCCCCCTCAGTCTGAGCAGTCTCTGTCTTGCTTGTTGCTTGTTACTAAAATAAGACACATGGCCAAGAAAAGAAAAGAAATCTCCCTGGCTCTACCAGGCAAGCATTTTATCGATGTGTAGCCCAACTCAGCTCTGAGGCTCTGGGACAGTAGAATACAGGTGGGGGCTGGGTTGCAAGAGAAGGGAAGCAAAAAGAGGCAGCTCTGAAAAGGATGCAATTATCAGTTCCTCTCTGTCTCTCCGTAGGAGCTGCCTCCGTTTTATGCCAGACAGATGAAGGGCTAAGTCTTAAGGAGCTCCAGGGAAGGCCACGTCATGGGGTTTTTAATTATAAAAGATTCAAGATATTTTGCCCACTTACAGTTCATTTCCTGTCACCAAACACCTTTCCACAAATGATCGATATCATTTTTTCAACACACTAATCTTCATCCTTTCTCCATCTATTGTCCCGGAGGCTGGATTTAATACAGTCGTCCTTTATCCACAGGAGGATTGGTTCCAGGACACACAGACACACACCCCAACATTCTCCTATCTGAATGAGGTTTTGTCTAAGATTGCACCTTTTGCCTTTCCCCCTTCGGCTCACTCTCTTTCCTTACTATGAGCACAAAAAAGTTTTCATCAGGGCTGGGATAATCCTCAACAGTGTATTTTGTTTGTTCATTTTATTTTTTTAAGTAAAAAGATGGTTGACTAATAGTAGAACTAGTACTAGTAGTCGTAACAGTGAGTGCCTCCTATATGTGAGGCACCGTCCATGTATTGCTAATCCTAATCACAAACCAGTGATTTAAGTTTTATTGCCTCCATTTTACAGACAAGGAAACCAAGGCTTAGATATCAAGGGGACTTGCCCAAAGCAGTCACCTCTTAAATGATGGAGCTGGGATGCTTAATGCCACTCTGTTGACACCAATGCTTGGCCACCACACTGCCTCAGTCCTCTCTATTTAAAAGAGAGGGACCATAGCATCTTTTTTTGTTGTTTTATCATGGCTCCATTAGCTGGGTAGCCATAGCATTTCCACTCTTTATTTCCATACAGACACCAAGTGCAGGGGGCCCCCCATGCATACCCTTCTTTCTATCAAGTTATATTAGCTGTCCCTAGCTGCTTGTTATGTAAGATGTTCCACATGACATCTCTGCTTTGCCCTCTTTCTTACAGTCCCTGAAGCCTCTTAAAGATCTTTTTAATGTCCTCATCCCCTCATTCATCAATTTCTATTTTATAGGTCTAGCCCTCCTTTGATATTTCTCTGCACATCACTTTTCTGGCCTCCCCTTTTAGGTCTCTGCCCTCTTTTTTCCCACTACCTCTTTGTGGTGCCCTTTCCACAGGTCACCTTTTCCCAATGCTCCATCTCCTGCATTCAGTGACATCGACTCCTCCTATTAGTTTTTCAGCGTTGGCAGGAGGAATTTGAAGCCTGCTCCGAGTTGTCCTCTTCTGGTATCTTACTTTGAAACACAAAAGCATTAAATTGTAAATCAATTCTGCATTGATCAAGGCTGGCTCCCGTCCCCACTGCCTGGCTGCAACCTCTGAATGCTGAAACTAGGGGTTGTCTTCCGTACTCGCTCTATTGTTGCAGGAGGCCAAGAAAAGGTCCTCATCAACGAAACTGCACACCCTGTTGGCAGGAGTCAGGCAGAAAAGCTGGCAGCCAAAACTTGCTTGGTTCTACCTTTCTTTTCTAATGATAACTTTAACCTCTCTAATTTGCTTCCTTTTTTATTTCCCCTTTCCCATTGCATCTTATTCTTCTCTCAGGTGCAGTCAGACAATCATTTTCCCTCACATTTACATTTTTTTCCTCTTTTCCTCTTGTTCTGCTCACTTTTCCCTTTGGTTCGACTCTCACCTCAGTTTATTTGGATTATTCTTTTAGCTTTTTTTTTTAAAGTCAACAAACACTGAGTACCTACTATGTGCCAGTTACTAACTTAATTACCAGTTCCTGCCCTCAAGGAGTTCAGGATTTCCATATGCACCAAGTACCTGTGCAACCCCAGGGTAGAAGAAAAAGAGTAATTAAAATAGCCTATTGGTGGTCACCCATGTATACATGGAGTTCAGAAGAATGCACAAAATGGCCTTTACTCCCAGTTTAAATCAATGATTCCAACCGATATAAATCAACAGAGCACATCGATTGTGTGTGGCCCCTTACTCTTCCCCCCATTCTCAGTTCCTCAGTGGCACAGGACCTTTGTTCTAGACCATTTGGGATACTCCTCCCTCCTGCAGTCAGTGTGGAACGCTCCCTACCTCTTCTCTCCACCTCCCTTGACCTCTTGGAACTTCCTTTTCAGATGTGGTGTCTCAATTAGGTAGTCAGTCATGGTTAGCCATCCGGCTGTATCCAGTTCCAAAGTTGAATGGAGATGAGGAAGTCCCTCCAGTCCTGTGGGTGGAGGGGATGAGGAGAGAAGAGACCAAAGACTGGCCTCGGGGTGAAAAATATCTTTGAGAAAGCTGAACATTCCACACTGCCAGTATTGACATTCTCTTACCGTGCCTTTTTGGTGGATTATTATGCTAGAAGAGTCTCTGTCCTTTTACCTACCTTGATTTACAGTCACAAAACCCCCTCCAATTAATATAACTGAAATTTTTGCCAGGACCTGGTTGGGGGAGATAATAAGAAAAGAGAAAAGAAATATATCTGTTCTCTTTTCATTTTTAGCAGTGTGATGTGCTCTGCATGGGTGTTGTCGGACACTCTTTTTGCTTCCCAGGAACTCCCCCTTTCCATCCTAACACTTTGCACCCCTTCGTTGGATATGTATTTCCTGTCTCCAGTCTTCTTTGCATCTCCATTTAGATGCCTAATAGGCATCTCAAATTTAACAGGTCCCAAACTAAACTCAGGATTTCCCTGATCCTGAGCTTGTGCCTCTCCCCTTCTTCCCCATCTCAATAACCATCATCCCGATTCACCTAGTTACTGAGGCAGAAACACTTGGAGTCATCCTTGACTCTCTCTCACACTCCATGTCCAATTCAGCAGCACATTTTTTTCATTTTAACTGGCTTTGCCTTTAAAATACATGCCAAATCCACCTACTTTTCACTGCCTCCACGGCTGCCACCCCAGTTGACACCACATCATCTCTTACTTGGACTAACACAGTAGTCTCCTGTCTCGTCTCCCTGCTTGACCCCCTACAATCCATTATCTACACCACAGCCAGAGGGATGCTAGTAAAAGGTCAATCTGATACTGTCAGTCCCGAGATCAAAACACTCTAATGGCTTCCCATCACAATTAGGGAAAAATACAAAGTTCTTACCCTAGACTCCAAGGCCTTCTGCAATTTGACCCTTGGCTACCTCTCTGGCCTAATTCCCTACCACGCCTCCTTTAACTCACCTTACTTCACTGGCCTCCTTTGCTGTTTTCAAACATGTTAGGCACCTCCAGGCCTTTGCACTTTCTGTCTCCCTAGCCTAAAATATGTTTCTCCTAAATATGCACATGACTCATATCCTCATTTTATTCAAGACTGTTCACTCCTTGGAGGGCCTTCCTGGACCAGACTGCCTAAAATAGCACTGTACCCTATCACTTCCTATCTTATTAACTCACTCTAGTTTGCTTCATAATACTAATGAGATTATATTCTATATGTAATCATTTGTTATCTAATTATCATCAGGATCCAAGAAGCTTCATGAGGGTAGAAGTGTCTTTTGTTTTACTCACTTTCATATTCTCAGCTCCTAAAACAGTGTCTGGCACATAATAAGAGCTCAATAAATATATTTGTTAAATGAGTGAATGATTATGTGGAAGGGGCCTAACATGGCAGCCTAAACTGGAGTCTCCCTTGGAGTCCCATATATATTGCATCTATCTGGAGGGTGTAGGAGGTGGGTCCACTGAGAAACTAATTGTTTAGAAGCCCAGGGGGCTTCTCAGGAAAGATGCCATCCTAATGGAAGAAAGAATGAACATTTAAGTTTCCTCCTAGACCTCACAGTGAGGGGAGAGGGAAGATTTTAAGTATAACTCTCAGGCTGTAATTAAGCAAGACATTTAAAAAATAAGAAATAATAGAAACCTAACTTTGCCCACCTTAAGCAGAAAAAAAAGGATTGCACTGGCTCAAAAAGCTAGGAAGGAAAGTGGGATGCTCAAAGGAACCAGGGTTGGAGACTCAACACTGTCAGAGCTCTCTGTGTTTATATTTCATGTCTGCTTATCTCTGCTATTCTTTCCCCATTTGTCTCATCCTTCCTTGTAGACAGGTATCCTCCATTGTAGGCAATGTGGCTGCCAGCAGGCAAAGCTTAGCAAAGAGAACTTCTAGCTCCCAAAGTCCATGGATCTATCCTAGAGAATGTTTCTGATTGGCCCTTTTTGGTCATGTGCCCATCATTTGGTCTAATCACTGTTGCTAGGAGAATGGATGTTCTGTGACTGGCCAGTGCTAGTTCACATACTGACCCCTGTGACCAGTAGTAGAGGCTATAACCAGTTGAAGGGGAGTGGAGAAGCTTGCTGGGAAGACCAAAAAACAAACAACAACAACAAAACAATACCTACCAGAGACCACTACCCTGGTTATCTTCTGATCTAGCTCCCAGGACTCAGACTGGAGTCCTAAGTAGAAAGGGTTTTGTAGGAATAAGTACCAATTTAAAGGACTGTTTCACTAAAATCTCTGTGGGGCATTGAGTACACAGGCCGCATCAGAAGCATTGGCTTTAGAGTTCCAGTTGCATGGGAAGCAGCTTTGTGACAGCAGCAGCAGCCATCTCAATGCATCCATGCCTTTGTTACAGGCATCAGAAACCCCGGCATCACCCCAGGGAGCTAGAGAAGGAAAGAAGGAAATGGTGGAAACCACTGGGGAGGTGAAAGGATTTTGTTAATGAACCTATGTGACAGACCTCTGGGAGACTCACAGAAATAGTTGGATTAGTGAAAGGCTTTGAAGAGGGGCAAATACAGGCATGGACAGAGGCGGAGAAATTCCTTTTTTGCGAATATCTTGTGAACTTGATTTCACTTCCAGTCTGTTTCCCAGATCAGAAGGATGTCCACATACCACAGAAATGTGAGGAATAGGGGCAGTAGATCACCCCATGATGCCCACCCTCCACAGCTCCGAGCACTGTGCTGAAGTCACAAAATCTGTGAAACTTTGCCTCACTCTGGGAAGCTTCAAAACAGGGCAGAGGTTTGATGGGTCCCAGTTCCAAGATCCATTGGCACACCCTTGGCTGAGGTATGGTGTGGACCCACCTACCTGTTCTGATTCAGGAGATACTTTTCCCACTCAGATTTTATCTCCACTTATTTCCCTCTTCTTGGCTTGAAGCCCAGCCACAGACCAGTACCACCATTAGACCAGGGTTTTCCTGACATGGCCATCTGCCTAGTTTGGACCTCTGCGGTGTTACTCTTGCCTATCTCTTCAGACTCCAGACCTTGTCTGTGTCCTCCAATTTGGTTTTACACTCTAGATCCAGACCTTGGCTTCAACCTCATAACTCACAGTAACTAGCTCCCTGGGCATTCATTCGAGCTCCTCTATTCACCTGCTGGCCTAGCCTGGCTGTGAGTCCTGGCTTGCGTTGTTTGGCAGCCACCCATGACCTAGCATTGACTGTATCCTTCCACCTCACTCCCCTTGTCACTTGAATTGCCTTCTCTACCCACCCTTAGAATATAAAGATGCTGCTCACGTTAATACATAATGTCTTCATATTTCAGTAGCTTGTCTGGTAGGAGAAACCTTCATGACCTCCTCTGGCAATCCATTCCACCGTCTAATCACGCTGATAGTCAAAGTTCTTCCTTCTGTCATACCATTTAGTAGAAGTCTGAGGGAGACTGAACAATAATCATTCTAAATGTCACCCACCTGGGAGAGATGAGAACAGTGATCCTCAGGGTATGTACTATTTGGAATGTGCCCAGAATGTAGAAACAACTGTTTGAGATGGAAATAGTGGTCCCCTGAACATATGCCATTGATAGGCCTGGGGAACTCTAATAGTTGCTCTCAGAGCTTATTGGGCTAAAATGAGGAACCAAGCAGGTGACTTTGTGGCTGCTGAGCAACTGAGGTCCTGGAGGAAGAAGTTCTCAAACTGGAGGGGAAGAAAGGCATCCTTCTACAGCTGGATGGAGACAGTGAGATGGCTCAAGTAATGTGGCTTGTGATGTCCAGTCCAGCGCCTGGCAAAATAGATGCCCATTCATGAATTTTTACTTCTACCCATTTCCACTGTCACTGCCCTCCCTACTCAAGTCCAGGCACGCAATTCCTTGCGCCTAGACAACTACAATAGCTCCTACCTTGTTTCCCTGCCTGGTCCCTCTTGTTCACTCTTACTCCCTTTCATTCCATTTCCTCACAGCAGTAAGGAAAGATCACAGAGTGATCTTTTAAAAATGTAAATCAGGTCACGTCACTCTCCTGCTTAAAATCCTTCAAAAGCTTCTCATTTCACTTAGTATAAAATCCAAGCTCTTTCCCATGACTTATAAGGTCCTCCAGGATCAGACCCCTGCCAAACTCTCAGCCCTCTTCTGGGGCTACTGTCTCCCTTGCTCACTGTGCTCTAGACACACTCAATTTATTTCATTTCCACCCATGTGCTGAGCTCTTCCTTCTTTTGAGGGTCTTTACACGTGCGCTTCCTTTTGCCTGGAATGCTCTTTCCTAGGCTTTTCTCAAGGCTGGATCCTTCTCAGTTTTTAGTTCTCAGCTAAATGTCACCTCCTTCAGGAGACTCTCCCTGCCCACCCTTGCTACAGAAGTTCTCTCCCCTACTGTTTATTTCCTTCTTTAGCATTTATCACAATTGCAATTGTTTGATGTGTCTATTTATTTATTCAAATTCTATCTTCCTTGCTAGAACGTAAGTTCTGAGAGGACCATGCCATGCTATCCCCAGCCTTAGCACAGTACCTGGCATATAATAGGCATTCCATAAATATATGTTGGTTTCATGGGTTTCTTAAATAAATAGACTTTATTTTTCAGAGCAGTTTCAGGTTCACAGCAGAATTGAGCAGAAAATACAGAGTTCACACATAGCCCTCCCTACCCACACATACATCCTACCCTCAACATCCCTCATCAGTGTGGCATATTTGGTACAATCGATGAACCAACATGGACACATTATTATTAACCAAAGTCCATAGTTTACATTAGGGTTCACTCTTGATGTTGTACATTCTATGGGTTTTGACAAATGCATAATGACATGCAGCTACCACTATAGTATCATACAGAATAATTTCAATGCCCTAAAAATCCCTTGTGTTCCATCTATTCATTCTTCCCTCCTTCCCTCCCTTCCTCCCTCTCCCCAAACCCCTGGAAATCACAATCTTTTTTGTTTGTTTGTTTCTGTAGCTTTGCCTTTTCCAGAATGTCATTTGGTTGGAATCATACAGTTTGTAACCTTTTCAGACTGGCTTCTTTCATTTAGCAATATGTCTTTTAAGTTTCTTCCACGTCTTTCGTGGCTTGATAACTCATTTCTTTTCTTTTTTTTATTATTACTGCACATTTTTTTATTTTTTATTTTTTTTAATGTAGGTTTTCATTTTATTCTTCCTGCATTTTTTAAACTTTTTTTTTACTGAGTTATACTCATTTTACAATGTTGTGTCAAATTGCAGTGTAGAGCAATTTTTCAGTTATACATGAACATGCACATATATTTTAAATTTTACATATATGTACTGTTCTTTGTTTCCAAGATCGTTTAGAGCTTTAGCTTTTTAAACTCACATAGTTATCAAAGGAATAAAGCCAACCACAAAATAAGAATTAATTCAGAAAGATACATACACCCTGTTATTAACAGCAACATTAGTTACAATTGTCAAGATATGGCAGCATCCTAAGTGCACATCAATAGTTGAATAAAGAAGATGCAGCATATATATATGTAATGGAATACAACTCACGCATAAAAAAGGATATTTTGCCAATTGCAGCCCTTCATTCGCTTTTTTTTTTTCACTTCAAAAATGAGAATTCTATAACTGGCATAAACATTTCCACTGTATTAAAAACAAAAAAATACCTAGAAATAAACTTAACCAAGGAGGTTACCTATACTCTGAAAACTGAAATAACACAAAGAAATGGAAAGATTTCTTATGCTCTTGGATTTGAAGAATCAACACTGTCAAAATGGCCACACTACCCAAAGCAATCCACAGATCCAATGCAACCCCCATCAAAATACTCACGACACTCCTCACAGAACTAGAATAAACAATTCCAAAATTTATAAGGAACCACAAAAGACACCAAATAGCTAGAGCAATCTTTTGTAGGTCTTTTCCCCCCCTCTCTTCTTTTTGTTCTCTTTTCTTACGGTTTGATGACTAGAGAAGGTCCTTTAACATTTGTTGTAAAGCTGGTTTTGTGGTGCTGAACTTTTTTTAGCTTTTGTTTATCTGTGAAGCTTTTGATTTCTCCCTCAAATCAGAACAAGAGCCTTGCTGGATAGAGTATTCTTGGCTGTCAGTTTTCCCCTTTCATCACTTTAAGTATGTTGTGCCACCCACTTCTGGCCTGTAGAGTTTCTGCTGAAAAATCAGCTGATAACCTTATGGGAGTTCCCTTGTATGTTATTTGTTGCTTTTCTCTTGCTAATTTAAATATTTTCTCCTCATCCTTAATTGTTGTCAATTTGATGGCTATGTGCCTCAGTGTGCTCCTCTTTGGGTTTATCCTGTGTGGAACTCTCTGCACTTCCTGGACTTGGGTGACTGTTTCCTTTCCCAAGTTGGGAAATTATTGGCGATTATCTCTCCAAAAATTTTCTCAGGCCCTTTCTCTCTCTCTCTTCTCTTTCTGGGACCTCTATAATGTGAATATTAGTGCAATTCATGTTGTCCCAGAGTTCTCTTAAATTATCCTCATTTCTTTTCATTCTTTTTTCTTTTTTTTCTGTTCTGAAGTAGTGATTTCCACTAATCTGTCTTCTAGCTCAATGATCCGTTCTTCTGCCTCATTTAGTCTATTCTTGGTTCCTTCTAGTGTTTTATTCATTTCAGTGATTTTATTCTTCAACTCTGTTTGGGTATTCTTTATATTTTCCAACTCTTTGCTAAAAGCTTTGCTCTGTGCATCTACACTCCTCTTGAGTTCTCTGAACATCTTTGCCATCATTACTTTAAACTCTTTCTCAGATAAACTGCCTGTCTCCTCATCACTTATTTCTTCTTCTGGGATTTTATCTTGTGCCTTGGCCTGGGAGATATTCCTCTGCCACTTCATATTGTCTATCTTTCTATTTGTATTTTTAGGTAGGTTAGTTATGTTTCTCGACCTTGAAGAGGTGGCCCTCTGTGGGAGACGTCCTATGCATCCCATCAGCACACTCCTCTCTTGTCACCCAAGGGTCAGGTCCAGCCAGTCCCAGTGTAGATTCTGGCCTGTGTTTGTGGATTCCTTCCACAGGCTTTGGGATTGTTGTTTTCTTACTTCTAATATCTGCCCCTGGTGGATGAAGCTGGAGGCTTATACAGGGTTCCTGGCAGGAGGAGCTGGTGCCTGCCTACTGCTGGGTGAAACTTGGTCATGGACCTCTGGTGGTTAGGGCCCTGCCTAGAGGCATTTGCAGCTCAGAAAATATGCTGATAGGTGAGGCTGTGTTCCCACCCAGTATGTTGTTTGGCCTGAGGCTTCCCTAAATGCTGTTGGGTAGGGCTAGGTCTTGGTGCTAATGATCCAGTCAAGATGTCAGCCTCCAGGGGAGCTCATGTAGATTAACACTCCCGGAATGTCTGCCACTAGCTTTTATGTCCCTGAGTGAGCTGCAGCCGTCCCCCACGCCCCCAGGAGAGCCTCTAAAACCAGCAAGCAGGCCTGGTCCAGGATCCTATGAAATCACTGCCTCTGCCCTTGGACCTGGCGCACTTGAGATTCTGTGTATGCTTCCCAAGAGGGTGAAGTATCCGTTTCCCCCAGTCCTGTGGGAAGCCTGGAGCTAGGCCCTGCTTGCCTTCAAAACCAGATGTCCTGGGGTCTCCTTCTCTTCTCAATGCCAGGACCTGAGCTGGGGAGCCTGACATGGGGCTTAGAGTTCTCACTCCTGTGGGAGGGCCTCTGCTACTTAACTATTCTTCAGCTTGTGGGTTGCCCACCTTGGGAGTATGGAGCCCAATTATATCATGAGCTCACCCCTCCTACCATCCTGCTGTGGTTCCCTCTTTATGTTTCCAGTTGCAGAAGATCTTTTTTTCACTAGGGTTCAGTCTTTTTTTTCCTATGGTTGTTTAGCATTCAATTGTGGTTTTGTTGTAGTCGGGAGGAGAGGTAACTCATGTTTTTAATAGTAAGTGTTCAACACATACGTTTTAAATGAATGAATGGGTTAAAAGTAGGGGGTATCCCCTGGACATTAAAAAGAAAACAAAGGAATGTTATCAACAACTCTGGGCCCACCAATTTGATAACTCAGATGAAATGGACCATTTGAAAGCTACCAAAACTGACAAAGAGAAATAGATAGTCTTAAATGGCTTATATCAACTAAAGAAATTGAATCAATAATAAATAACCTTCCAAAGGAGAAAGCAACAGGTCCAGGTGGTTTCACTGGTGAATTCTACCAAACACTTAAGGATGAAATGATATCAATTCTCTACAGCGTATTTCAGAAAATAGGAACAGAGGAAACCTCCTTTACTTGTCCTATGAGGCCAGCATTACCCTAATCTTAAATCCAAACAAAGATATTACAAGAAAAGAAAACTGCAGACCAATACACATAGATGCAAAGACCTTCCCAATTTGATCTAGAGACTCAACTCAATACCAATCAAAATCCCAGAGAGTTACTTTGTAAATATTGACAATTATTTTAAAGTTTATAAGGAAAAGCATAAGACCTAGAATAAACAACACAATATTGAAGAAAAAGATAAAGAAGAAAGTCAAAAAACAGATACTTTCCAACTTCAAGACCTACAAAAATCAACAGTGTGGTATTGGGAAAAGAATAGACAAATAGATCAATATAACA